>NW_027206801.1:280000-312165 GCF_032191515.1 Phaenicophaeus curvirostris | reverse complement strand
CCTTAGGGCCTTCTAGGTCCATGGTAAAACCACGGGGAACCCTCTAGAGCACCCTTGGTCCTATTTAAGGCCTTCTAGTACACTTCTAGGGCCCCCAGGGACCTTCTAGAGCCCCCTGGGTCCACTTAGGGCCTTTTAGGACCATTCTAGGACCAGGAGGAACCATCTAGAGCCCTCTGAGAACCCCTTAGGGCCTTATAGGACCATTTTAAGTCTCCGGGGAACCATCTAGAGGCCCCTGAGACCCCTTAGAACACTCTAGGACCCTTCTATGACCACGAGGAACCTTCTAGAACCACCTGGGACCCACTTAGGGCCGTCCAGGACCCTTCTAGACCCCCCAATAACCCTCTAGATCCCTCTGGGACCCCCTTAGGGCCTTCTAGCACCCTTCTAGGACCACAAGGATCTCTCTAGAGCCCACTGGGACCCCCTTAAGAACTTCAAGGACCCTTCTAGGACCACAAGAAACCATCTAGAACCCCTTGGGACTCACATAGGGCCTTCTAGGATCATTGTAAGACCCTGGGGAACCATCTAGAGCGTCGTGGGACCACTTAGAGCCTTCTAGGACGATTCTAGTACCACAAGGAACACTCTAGAGCCCCCTGGGACCCCCTTAGGGCCTTCTAGGACAATTCTTGCGCCCCCAGGTACCCTCTAGAGCCCCCTGGGACACACTTAGGGCCTTCTAGGACCCTTCTAGGACACAGGGAACCCTCAAGAGCCCCCTGGGACCCCCTTAGGGCTTTCTAGGGCCATGGTAAGACCCTGGGGAACCCTCCAGAGCACCCTGGGTCCTCTTTAGTGCCTTCTAGTACCCTTCTAGGGCCCCCAGGGACCTTCTAGAGCCCCCTGGTTACCCTTTGAGCCTTCTAGAACCCTTCTAGGGGCCCCAGGAACCCTCTAGAGCCGGCTGGGACCCCCTTAGGGCCTTCTAGGACCCTTCTAGGACCACAAGGAACCCTCTAGAGCCCCCTGGGACCCCTTTAGGGCCTTCTAGGACAATTCTAGGGCCGCCAGGGTCTGTCTAGAGCCCCCGGGACCATTTTAGGGCCTTCTAGGGCCCTTCTAGGACCACCAGGAGCCCTCTAGAGCCCCCTAGGACTCACTTAGGGCCTTCTAGGACTCTTCTAGCATCCCCAGAGACAGTCTAGAGCCCCCTGGGATGCCTTAGAGCCTTCGAGGACCCTTCTAGGACCACGAGGAACCCTCTAGAGCCCCCTGGGACCCCCTTAGGGCATTCTAGGACCCTTCTAGGGCCCCCAGGGACCCTCTAGAGCCCCCTGGGACCCACTTAGGGCATTCTAAGACCCTTCTAGGACCACCAGGAGCCCTCTATAGCCCTCTGGGACAACTTTTTGCACATTCTAGGACACTTCTAATGCCCCCAGAGACCCTCTAGAGCTCCCTGGGAGTCTTTAGGGCCTACTAGGACCCTTCTAGGATCACCAGGAACCCTCTAGAGCCCTCTGGGACCCACTTAGGGCCTTCTAGGACCCTTCTAGGACCACGAGGAACCCTCTAGAGCCCCCTGGGACTTGCTTAAGGCCTTCTAGAACCCTTCTAGGACCAGGAGAAACACTCTAGAGCCCCCTGGGACTCCCTAAGGGCCTTCTAGGGTTATTGTAAGACCCTGGGGAACCCTCAAGAGCCTCGTGGGACCCCTTAGAGCCTTCTAGGACCCTTCTAGGACCACGAGGATCCCTCTAGAGCCCCCTGGGACACCTTAGGGCCTTCTAGGGCTCTTCTAGCGCCCCCAGTGACCCTCTAGACCCCCCTGGAACTTGCTTAAGTCCTTCTAGAACCCTTCTAGGGCCACGAGGAACCCTCTAGAGCCCCCTGGGACCCCCTTAGGGCCTTCTAGGTCCATGGTAAAACCCCGGGGAACCCTCTAGAGCACCCTGGGTCCTATTTAAGGCCTTCTAGTACACTTCTAGGGCCCCCAGGGACCTTCTAGAGCCCCCTGGGTCCACTTAGGGCCTTTTAGGACCATTCTAGGACCAGGAGGAACCATCTAGAGCCCTCTGAGAACCCCTTAGGGCCTTCTAAGACCATTTAAAGTCTCCGGGGAACCATCTAGAGCCCCCTGAGACCCCTTAGAACATTCTAGGACCCTTCTATGACCACGAGGAACCTTCTAGAACCACCTGGGACCCCCTTAGGGCCGTCTAGGACCCTTCTCGGACCACCAGGAACCCTCTAGAGCCCCCTGGGACTTGCTTAAGGCCTTCTAGGACTCTTCTAGGACCACGAGGAAACCAGATAGAGCCCCCTGGGGCCAACTTAGGGCATTCTAGGACCATGGTAAGACCCCGGGAAACCCTCTAGAGCACCCTGCATCCTCCTTAGGGCCTTCTAGTACACTTCCAGGGACCAAGGGACTTTCTAGAGCCCCCTGGTTCCCTTTAGAGCCTTCTAGAACCCTTCTAGGAGCCCCAGGAACCATCTAGAGCCCTCTGGGACCCACTTAGGGCCTTCTAGGACCATTCTAGGACCACGAGGAACCCTCTAGATCCCTCTGGGACCCCCTTAGGGCCTTCTAGCACCATTCTAGGACCACAAGGATCTCTCTAGAGCCCACTGGGACCCCCTGAAGAACTTCAAGGACCCTTCTAGGACCACAAGAAACCATCTAGAACCCCTTGGGACTCACATAGGGCCTTCTAGGACCATTGTAAGACCCTGGGGAACCATCTAGAGCGTCGTGGGACCACTTAGAGCCTTCTAGGACGATTCTAGGACCACGAGGAACCCTCTAGAGCCCCCTGGGACCCCCTTAGGGCCTTCTAGGACAATTCTAGCGCCCCCAGGTACCCTCTAGAGCCCCCTGGGACCCCGTTAGGGCCTTCTAGGACCCTTCTAGGACACAGGGAACCCTCAAGAGCCCCCTGGGACCCACTTAGGGCTTTCTAGGGCCATGGTAAGACCCTGGGGAACCCTCCAGAGCACCCTGGGTCCTCTTTAGTGCCTTCTAGTACCCTTCTAGGGCCCCCAGGGACCTTCTAGAGCCCCCTGGTTACCCTTTGAGCCTTCTAGAACCCTTCTAGGAGCCCCAGGAACCCTCTAGAGCCCACTGGGACCCCCTTAGGGCCTTCTAGGACCCTTCTAGGACCACAAGGAACCCTCTAGAGCCCGCTGGGACCCCTTTAGGGCCTTCTAGGACAATTCTAGGGCCGCCAGGGTCCGTCTAGAGCCCCCGGGACCCCTTTAGGGCCTTCTAGGACCCTTCTAGGACCACCAGGAGCCCTCTAGAGCCCCCTAGGACTCACTTAGGGCCTTCTAGGACTCTTCTAGTACCCCCAGGGACCCTCTAGAGCCCCCTGGGACCCTTTTAGGGCCTTCTAGGACCCTCCTAGGACACACGGGTACCATCTAGAGCCCTCTGGGACCCTTCTAGGCCTTTCTTGGACCCTTTTAGAATCACCAGGAACCCTCCAGAGTCCCCTGGGACCCTTCTAGGGCTTTCTAGGACCCTTCTAGGACCACGAGGAACCCTCTAGAGCCCCCGGGACCATTTTAGGACCTTCTAGGACCCTTCTAGGACCACGAGAAACCATCTATAGCTCTCTGGGACCCCTTTAGGGCGTTCTAGGACTCTTCTAGGGTCCCCAGAGACCGTCTAGAGCCCCCTGGGATGCCTTAGAGCCTTCGAGGACCCTTCTAGGACCATGAGGAACCCTCTAGAGCCCCCTGGGACCCCCTTAGGGCATTCTAGGACCCTTCTAGGGCCCCCAGGGACCCTCTAGAGCCCCCTGGGACCCACTTAGGGCCTTCTAAGACCCTTCTAGGACCACCAGGAGCCCTCTATGGCCCTCTGGGACACCTTTTTGCACATTCTAGGACACTTCTAGTGCCCCCAGAGACCCTCTAGAGCTCCCTGGGAGTCTTTAGGGCCTACTAGGACCCTTCTAGGATCACCAGGAACCCTCTAGAGCCCTCTGGGACCCACTTAGGGCCTTCTAGGACCCTTCTAGGACCACGAGGAACCCTCTAGAGCCCCCTGGGACCCCCTTAGGGCATTCTAGGACCCTTCTAGGGCCCCCAGGGACCCTCTAGAGCCCCCTGGGACCCCCTTAGGGCTTTCTAAGACCCTTCTAGGACCACCAGGAGCCCTCTATAGCCCTCTGGGACCCTCTTTGCGCCTTCTAGGACCCTTCTAGTGCCCCCAGGGACACTCTAGAGCCCCCTGGGACTCCTTAGGGCCTACTAGGACCCTTCTAGGACCACGAGAAATCCTCTAGAGCCCCCTGGGACCTCCTTAGGTCCTTCTAGGACCGTTCTAGGGTCATCAGGAACCCTCTAGAGCCCTCTGGGACCCACTTAGGGCCTTCTAGGACCCTTCTAGGACCATGAGGAACTCTCTAGAGCCCCCTGAGACTTGCTTAAGGCCTTCTAGGACTCTTCTAGGACCACGAGAAACCATCTAGAGCCCCCTGGGACCCACTTAGGGCATTCTAGGTTCATTTTAAGACCCTGGGGAACCCTCTAGAGCCTCGTGGTACCACTTAGAGCCTTGTAGGACCCTTCTAGGACCAGAAGGAACCCTCTAGAGCCCCCTGGGACCCCCTTAGGGCCTTCTAGGACAATTCTAGCGCCCCCAGGGACCCTCTAGAGCCCCCTGGGACACACTTAGGGCCTTCTAGGACCCTTCTAGGACACAGGGAACCCTCAAGAGCCCCCTGGGACCCCCTTAGGGCTTTCTAGGGCCATGGTAAGACCCTGGGGAACCCTCCAGAGCACCCTGGGTCCTCTTTAGTGCCTTCTAGTACCCTTCTAGGGCCCCCAGGGACCTTCTAGAGCCCCCTGGTTACCCTTTGAGCCTTCTAGAACCCTTCTAGGAGCCCCAGGAACCCTCTAGAGCCCGCTGGGACCCCCTTAGGGCCTTCTAGGACCCTTCTAGGACCACAAGGAACCCTCTAGAGCCCCCTGGGACCCCTTTAGGGCCTTCTAGGACAATTCTAGGGCCGCCAGGGTCCCTCTAGAGCCCCCTGGGACCCCTTTAGGGCCTTCTAGGACCCTTCTAGGACCACCAGGAGCCCTCTAGAGCCCCCTAGGACCCACTTAGGGCCTTCTAGGACTCTTCTAGTACCCCCAGGGACCCTCTAGAGCCCCCTGGGACCCTTTTAGGGCCTTCTAGGACCCTCCTAGGACCCACGGGTACCCTCTAGAGCCCTCTGGGACCCTTCTAGGCCTTTCTTGGACCCTTTTAGAATCACCAGGAACCCTCCAGAGTCCCCTGGGACCCTTCTAGGGCTTTCTAGGACCCTTCTAGGACCACGAGGAACCCTCTAGAGCCCCCGGGACCATTTTAGGGCCTTCTAGGACCCTTCTAGGACCACGAGAAACCATCTATAGCTCTCTGGGACCCCTTTAGGGCGTTCTAGGACTATTCTAGGGTCCCCAGAGACCGTCTAGAGCCCCCTGGGATGCCTTAGAGCCTACGAGGACCCTTCTAGGACCACGAGGAACCCTCTAGAGCCCCCTGGGACCCCCTTAGGGCATTCTAGGACCCTTCTAGGGCCCCCAGGGACCCTCTAGAGCCCCCTGGGACCCACTTAGGGCCTTCTAAGACCCTTCTAGGACCACCAGGAGCCCTCTATAGCCCTCTGGGACACATTTTGCACATTCTAGGACACTTCTAGTGCCCCCAGAGACCCTCTAGAGCTCCCTGGGAGTCTTTAGGGCCTACTAGGACCCTTCTAGGATCACCAGGAACCCTCTAGAGCCCTCTGGGACCCACTTAGGGCCTTCTAGGACCCTTCTAGGACCACGAGGAACCCTCTAGAGCCCCCTGGGACCCCCTTAGGGCATTCTAGGACCCTTCTAGGGCCCCCAGGGACCCTCTAGAGCCCCCTGGGACCCCCTTAGGGCATTCTAGGACCCTTCTAGGGCCCCCAGGGACCCTCTAGAGCCCCCTGGGACCACCTTAGGGCTTTCTAAGACCCTTCTAGGACCACCAGGAGCCCTCTATAGCCCTCTGGGACCCTCTTTGCGCCTTCTAGGACCCTTCTAGTGCCCCCAGGGACACTCTAGAGCCCCCTGGGACTCTTTAGGTCCTAGTAGGACCCTTCTAGGACCACGAGAAACCCTCTAGAGCCCCCTGGGACCTCCTTAGGTCCTTCGAGGACCGTTCTAGGGTCACCAGGAACCCTCTAGAGCCCTCTGGGACCCACTTAGGGCCTTCTAGGACCCTTCTAGGACCACGAGGAACTCTCTAGAGCCCCCTGGGACTTGCTTAAGGCCTTCTAGGTCTCTTCTAAGACCACGAGAAACCATCTAGAGCCCCCTGGGACCTACTTAGGGCATTCTAGGTTCATTTTAAGACCCTGGGGAACCCTCTAGAGCCTCGTGGTACCACTTAGAGCCTTGTAGGACCCTTCTAGGATCAGAAGGAACCCTCTAGAGCCCTCTGGGACCCCCTTAGGGCCTTCTAGGACAATTCTAACGCCCCCAGGGACCCTCTAGAGCCCCCTGGGACACACTTAGGGCCTTCTAGGACCCTTCTAGGACACAGGGAACCCTCAAGAGCCCCCTGGGACCCCCTTAGGGCTTTCTAGGGCCATGGTAAGACCCTGGGGAACCCTCCAGAGCACCCTGGGTCCTCTTTAGTGCCTTCTAGTACCCTTCTAGGGCCCCCAGGGACCTTCTAGAGCCCCCTGGTTACCCTTTGAGCCTTCTAGAACCCTTCTAGGAGCCCCAGGAACCCTCTAGAGCCCACTGGGACCCCCTTAGGGCCTTCTAGGACCCTTCTAGGACCACAAAATACCCTCTAGAGCCCCCTGGGACCCCTTTAGGGCCTTCTAGGACAATTCTAGGGCCGCCAGGGTCCGTCTAGAGCCCCCTGGGACCCCTTTAGGGCCTTCTAGGACCCTTCTAGGACCACCAGGAGCCCTCTAGAGCCCCCTAGGACCCACTTAGGGCCTTCTAGGACTCTTCTAGTACCCCCAGGGACCCTCTAGAGCCCCCTGGGACCCTTTTAGGACCTTCTAGGACACTCCTAGGACCCACGGGTACCCTCTAGAGCCCTCTGGGACCCTTCTAGGCCTTTCTTGGACCCTTTTAGAATCACCGGGAACCCTCCAGAGTCCCCTGGGACCCTTCTAGGGCTTTCTAGGACCCTTCTAGGACCACGAGGAACCCTCTAGAGCCCCCGGGACCATTTTAGGGCCTTCTAGGACCCTTCTAGGACCACGAGAAATCCTCTAGAGCCCCCTGGGACCTCCTTAGGTCCTTCTAGGACCCTTCTAGGACCACGAGGAACTCTCTAGAGCCCCCTGAGACTTGCTTAAGGCCTTCTAGGACTCTTCTAGGACCACGAGAAACCATCTAGAGCCCCCTGGGACCCACTTAGGGCATTCTAGGTTCATTTTAAGACCCTGGGGAACCCTCTAGAGCCTCGTGGTACCACTTAGAGCCTTGTAGGACCCTTCTAGGACCAGAAGGAACCCTCTAGAGCCCCCTGGGACCCCCTTAGGGCCTTCTAGGACAATTCTAGCGCCCCCAGGGACCCTCTAGAGCCCCCTGGGACACACTTAGGGCCTTCTAGGACCCTTCTAGGACACAGGGAACCCTCAAGAGCCCCCTGGGACCCCCTTAGGGCTTTCTAGGGCCATGGTAAGACCCTGGGGAACCCTCCAGAGCACCCTGGGTCCTCTTTAGTGCCTTCTAGTACCCTTCTAGGGCCCCCAGGGACCTTCTAGAGCCCCCTGGTTACCCTTTGAGCCTTCTAGAACCCTTCTAGGGCCCCCAGGGACCCTCTAGAGCCCCCTGGGACCCCCTTAGGGCTTTCTAAGACCCTTCTAGGACCACCAGGAGCCCTCTATAGCCCTCTGGGACCCTCTTTGCGCCTTCTAGGACCCTTCTAGTGCCCCCAGGGACACTCTAGAGCCCCCTGGGACTCTTTAGGTCCTAGTAGGACCCTTCTAGGACCACGAGAAACCCTCTAGAGCCCCCTGGGACCTCCTTAGGTCCTTCTAGGACTGTTCTAGGGTCACCAGGAACCCTCTAGAGCCCTCTGGGACCCACTTAGGGCCTTCTAGGACCCTTCTAGGACCACGAGGAACTCTCTAGAGCCCCCTGGGACTTGCTTAAGGCCTTCTAGGACTCTTCTAAGACCACGAGAAACCATCTAGAGCCCCCTGGGACCCACTTAGGGCATTCTAGGTTCATTTTAAGACCCTGGGGAACCCTCTAGAGCCTCGTGGTACCACTTAGAGCCTTGTAGGACCCTTCTAGGATCAGAAGGAACCCTCTAGAGCCCTCTGGGACCCCCTTAGGGCCTTCTAGGACAATTCTAACGCCCCCAGGGACCCTCTAGAGCCCCCTGGGACACACTTAGGGCCTTCTAGGACCCTTCTAGGACACAGGGAACCCTCAAGAGCCCCCTGGGACCCCCTTAGGGCTTTCTAGGGCCATGGTAAGACCCTGGGGAACCCTCCAGAGCACCCTGGGTCCTCTTTAGTGCCTTCTAGTACCCTTCTAGGGCCCCCAGGGACCTTCTAGAGCCCCCTGGTTACCCTTTGAGCCTTCTAGAACCCTTCTAGGAGCCCCAGGAACCCTCTAGAGCCCGCTGGGACCCCCTTAGGGCCTTCTAGGACCCTTCTAGGACCACAAAAAACCCTCTAGAGCCCCCTGGGACCCCTTTAGGGCCTTCTAGGACAATTCTAGGGCCGCCAGGGTCCGTCTAGAGCCCCCTGGGACCCCTTTAGGGCCTTCTAGGACCCTTCTAGGACCACCAGGAGCCCTCTAGAGCCCCCTAGGACCCACTTAGGGCCTTCTAGGACTCTTCTAGTACCCCCAGGGACCCTCTAGAGCCCCCTGGGACCCTTTTAGGACCTTCTAGGACACTCCTAGGACCCACGGGTACCCTCTAGAGCCCTCTGGGACCCTTCTAGGCCTTTCTTGGACCCTTTTAGAATCACCGGGAACCCTCCAGAGTCCCCTGGGACCCTTCTAGGGCTTTCTAGGACCCTTCTAGGACCACGAGGAACCCTCTAGAGCCCCCGGGACCATTTTAGGGCCTTCTAGGACCCTTCTAGGACCACGAGAAACCATCTATAGCTCTCTGGGACCCCTTTAGGGCGTTCTAGGACTCTTCTAGGGTCCCCAGAGACCGTCTAGAGCCCCCTGGGATGCCTTAGAGCCTTCGAGGACCCTTCTAGGACCACGAGGAACCCTCTAGAGCCTCCTGGGATCCCCTTAGGGCATTCTAGGACCCTTCTAGGACCCCCAGGGACCCTCTAGAGCCCCCTGGGACCCACTTAGGGCCTTCTAAGACCCTTCTAGGACCACCAGGAGCCCTCTATAGCCCTCTGGGACACCTTTTTGCACATTCTAGGACACTTCTAGTGCCCCCAGAGACCCTCTAGAGCTCCCTGGGAGTCTTTAGGGCCTACTAGGACCCTTCAAGGATCACCAGGAACCCTCTAGAGCCCTCTGGGACCCACTTAGGGCCTTCTAGGACCCTTCTAGGACCACGAGGAACCCTCTAGAGCCCCCTGGGACCCCCTTAGGGCATTCTAGGACCCTTCTAGGGCCCCCAGGGACCCTCTAGAGCCCCCTGGGACCCCCTTAGGGCTTTCTAAGACCCTTCTAGGACTACCAGGAGCCCTCTATAGCCCTCTGGAACCCTCTTTGCGCATTCTAGGACCCTTCTAGTGCCCCAGGGACGCTCTAGAGCCCCCTGGGACTCTTTAGGGCCTACTAGGACCCTTCTAGGACCACGAGAAATCCTCTAGAGCCCCCTGGGACCTACTTAGGGCATTCTAGGACCATTCTAGGGTCACCAGGAACCCTCTAGAGACCTCTGGGACCCACTTAGGGCCTTCTAGGACCCTTCTAGGACCAGAAGGAACCCTCTAGAGCCCCCTGGGACCCCCTTAGGGCCTTCTAGGACAATTCTAGCGCCCCCAGGGACCCTCTAGAGCCCCCTGGGACACACTTAGGGCCTTCTAGGACCCTTCTAGGACACAGGGAACCCTCAAGAGCCCCCTGGGACCCACTTAGGGCTTTCTAGGGCCATGGTAAGACCCTGGGGAACCCTCCAGAGCACCCTGGGTCCTCTTTAGTGCCTTCTAGTACCCTTCTAGGGCCCCCAGGGACCTTCTAGAGCCCCCTGGTTACCCTTTGAGCCTTCTAGAACGCTTCTAGGAGCCCCAGGAACCCTCTAGAGCCCGCTGGGACCCCCTTAGGGCCTTCTAGGACCCTTCTAGGACCACAAGGAACCCTCTAGAGCCCCCTGGGACCCCTTTAGGGCCTTCTAGGACAATTCTAGGGCCGCCAGGGTCCCTCTAGAGCCCCCTGGGACCCCTTTAGGGCCTTCTAGGACCCTTCTAGGACCACCAGGAGCCCTCTAGAGCCCCCTAGGACTCACTTAGGGCCTTCTAGGACTCTTCTAGTACCCCCAGGGACCCTCTAGAGCCCCCTGGGACCCTTTTAGGGCCTTCTAGGGCCCTCCTAGGACCCACGGGTACCCTCTAGAGCCCTCTGGGACCCTTCTAGGCCTTTCTTGGACCCTTTTAGAATCACCAGGAACCCTCCAGAGTCCCCTGGGACCCTTCTAGGGCTTTCTAGGACCCTTCTAGGACCACGAGGAACCCTCTAGAGCCCCCAGGACCATTTTAGGGCCTTCTAGGACCCTTCTAGGACCACGAGAAACCATCTATAGCTCTCTGGGACCCCTTTAGGGCGTTCTAGGACTCTTCTAGGGTCCCCAGAGACCGTCTAGAGCCCCCTGGGATGCCTTAGAGCCTTCGAGGACCCTTCTAGGACCACGAGGAACCCTCTAGAGCCCCCTGGGACCCCCTTAGGGCATTCTAGGACCCTTCTAGGGCCCCCAGGGACCCTCTAGAGCCCCCTGGGACCCACTTAGGGCCTTCTAAGACCCTTCTAGGACCACCAGGAGCCCTCTAGAGCCCTCTGGGACACCTTTTTGCACATTCTAGGACACTTCTAGTGCCCCCAGAGACCCTCTAGAGCTCCCTGGGAGTCTTTAGGGCCTACTAGGACCCTTCTAGGATCACCAGGAACCCTCTAGAGCCCTCTGGGACCCACTTAGGGCCTTCTAGGACCCTTCTAGGACCACGAGGAACCCTCTAGAGCCCCCTGGGACCCCTTAGGGCATTCTAGGACCCTTCTAGGGCCCCCAGGGTCCGTCTAGAGCCCCCTGGGACCCCCTTAGGGCTTTCTAAGACCCTTCTAGGACCACCAGGAGCCCTCTATAGCCCTCTGGGACCCTCTTTGCGCCTTCTAGGACCCTTCTAGTGCCCCCAGGGACACTCTAGAGCCCCCTGGGACTCTTTAGGGCCTACTAGGACCCTTCTAGGACCACGAGGAACCCTCTAGAGCCCCCTGGGACCCCCTTAGGGCATTCTAGGACCCTTCTAGGGCCCCCAGGGACCCTCTAGAGCCCCCTGGGACCCCCTTAGGGCTTTCTAAGACCCTTCTAGGACCACCAGGAGCCCTCTAGAGCCCTCTGGGACCCTCTTTGCGCCTTCTAGGACCCTTCTAGTGCCCCCAGGGACACTCTAGAGCCCCCTGGGACTCCTTAGGGCCTACTAGGACCCTTCTAGGACCACGAGAAACCCTCTAGAGCCCCCTGGGACCTCGTTAGGTCCTTCTAGGACTGTTCTAGGGTCACCAGGAACCCTCTAGAGCCCTCTGGGACCCACTTAGGGCCTTCTAGGACCCTTCTAGGACCACGAGGAACTCTCTAGAACCCCCTGAGACTTGCTTAAGGCCTTCTAAGACTCTTCTAGGACCACGAGAAACCATCTAGAGCCCCCTGGGACCTACTTAGGGCATTCTAGGTTCATTTTAAGACCCTGGGGAACCCTCTAGAGCCTCATGGTACCACTTAGAGCCTTATAGGACCCTTCTAGGACCAGAAGGAACCCTCTAGAGCCCCCTGGGACCCCCTTAGGGCCTTCTAGGACAATTCTAGCGCCCCCAGGGACCCTCTAGAGCCCCCTGGGACACACTTAGGGCCTTCTAGGACCCTTCTAGTACACAGGGAACCCTCAAGAGCCCCCTGGGACCCACTTAGGGCTTTCTATGGCCATGGTAAGACCCTGGGGAACCCTCCAGAGCACCCTGGGTCCTCTTTAGTGCCTTCTAGTACCCTTCTAGGGCCCCCAGGGACCTTCTAGAGCCCCCTGGTTACCCTTTGAGCCTTCTAGAACGCTTCTAGGAGCCCCAGGAACCCTCTAGAGCCCGCTGGGACCCCCTTAGGGCCTTCTAGGACCCTTCTAGGACCACAAGGAACCCTCTAGAGCCCCCTGGGACCCCTTTAGGGCCTTCTAGGACAATTCTAGGGCCGCCAGGGTCCCTCTAGAGCCCCCTGGGACCCCTTTAGGGCCTTCTAGGACCCTTCTAGGACCACCAGGAGCCCTCTAGAGCCCCCTAGGACTCACTTAGGGCCTTCTAGGACTCTTCTAGTACCCCCAGGGACCCTCTAGAGCCCCCTGGGACCCTTTTAGGGCCTTCTAGGGCCCTCCTAGGACCCACGGGTACCCTCTAGAGCCCTCTGGGACCCTTCTAGGCCTTTCTTGGACCCTTTTAGAATCACCAGGAACCCTCCAGAGTCCCCTGGGACCCTTCTAGGGCTTTCTAGGACCCTTCTAGGACCACGAGGAACCCTCTAGAGCCCCCAGGACCATTTTAGGGCTTTCTAGGACCCTTCTAGGACCACGAGAAACCATCTATAGCTCTCTGGGACCCCTTTAGGGCGTTCTAGGACTCTTCTAGGGTCCCCAGAGACCGTCTAGAGCCCCCTGGGATGCCTTAGAGCCTTCGAGGACCCTTCTAGGACCACGAGGAACCCTCTAGAGCCACCTGGGACCCCCTTAGGGCATTCTAGGACCCTTCTAGGGCCCCCAGGGACCCTCTAGAGCCCCCTGGGACCCACTTAGGGCCTTCTAAGACCCTTCTAGGACCACCAGGAGCCCTCTATAGCCCTCTGGGACACCTTTTTGCACATTCTAGGACACTTCTAGTGCCCCCAGAGACCCTCTAGAGCTCCCTGGGAGTCTTTAGGGCCTACTAGGACCCTTCTAGGATCACCAGGAACCCTCTAGAGCCCTCTGGGACCCACTTAGGGCCTTCTAGGACCCTTCTAGGACCACGAGGAACCCTCTAGAGCCCCCTGGGACCCCCTTAGGGCATTCTAGGACCCTTCTAGGGCCCCCAGGGTCCGTCTAGAGACCCCTGGGACCCCCTTAGGGCTTTCTAAGACCCTTCTAGGACCACCAGGAGCCCTCTATAGCCCTCTGGGACCCTCTTTGCGCCTTCTAGGACCCTTCTAGTGCCCCCAGGGACACTCTAGAGCCCCCTGGGACTCTTTAGGGCCTACTAGGACCCTTCTAGGACCACGAGGAACCCTCTAGAGCCCCCTGGGACCCCCTTAGGGCATTCTAGGACCCTTCTAGGGCCCCCAGGGACCCTCTAGAGCCCCCTGGGACCCCCTTAGGGCTTTCTAAGACCCTTCTAGGACCACCAGGAGCCCTCTATAGCCCTCTGGGACCCTCTTTGCGCCTTCTAGGACCCTTCTAGTGCCCCCTGGGACTCCTTAGGGCCTACTAGGACCCTTCTAGGACCACGAGAAACCCTCTAGAGCCCCCTGGGACCTCGTTAGGTCCTTCTAGGACTGTTCTAGGGTCACCAGGAACCCTCTAGAGCCCTCTGGGACCCACTTAGGGCCTTCTAGGACCCTTCTAGGACCACGAGGAACTCTCTAGAGCCCCCTGAGACTTGCTTAAGGCCTTCTAGGACTCTTCTAGGACCACGAGAAACCATCTAGAGCCCCCTGGGACCCACTTAGGGCATTCTAGGTTCATTTTAGGACCCTGGGGAACCCTCTAGAGCCTCGTGGTACCACTTAGAGCCTTGTAGGACCCTTCTAGGACCAGAAGGAACCCTCTAGAGCCCCCTGGGACCCCCTTAGGGCCTTCTAGGACAATTCTAGCGCCCCCAGGGACCCTCTAGAGCCCCCTGGGACACACTTAGGGCCTTCTAGGACCCTTCTAGGACACAGGGAACCCTCAAGAGCCCCCTGGGACCCACTTAGGGCTTTCTAGGGCCATGGTAAGACCCTGGGGAACCCTCCAGAGCACCCTGGGTCCTCTTTAGTGCCTTCTAGTACCCTTCTAGGGCCCCCAGGGACCTTCTAGAGCCCCCTGGTTACCCTTTGAGCCTTCTAGAACCCTTCTAGGAGCCCCAGGAACCCTCTAGAGCCCGCTGGGACCCCTTTAGGGCCTTCTAGGACAATTCTAGGGCCGCCAGGGTCCGTCTAGAGCCCCCTGGGACCCCTTTAGGGCCTTCTAGGACCCTTCTAGGACCACCAGGAGCCCTCTAGAGCCCCCTAGGACCCACTTAGGGCCTTCTAGGACTCTTCTAGTACCCCCAGGGACCCTCTAGAGCCCGCTGGGACCCTTTTAGGGCCTTCTAGGACCCTCCTAGGACCCACGGGTACCCTCTAGAGCCCTCTGGGACCCTTCTAGGCCTTTCTTGGACCCTTTTAGAATCACCAGGAACCCTCCAGAGTCCCCTGGGACCCTTCTAGGGCTTTCTAGGACCCTTCTAGGACCACGAGGAACCCTCTAGAGCCCCCGGGACCATTTTAGGGCCTTCTAGGACCCTTCTAGGACCACGAGAAACCATCTATAGCTCTCTGGGACCCCTTTAGGGCGTTCTAGGACTCTTCTAGGGTCCCCAGAGACCGTCTAGAGCCCCCTGGGATGCCTTAGAGCCTTCGAGGACCCTTCTAGGACCACGAGGAACCCTCTAGAGCCCCCTGGGACCCCCTTAGGGCATTCTAGGACCCTTCTAGGGCCCCCAGGGACCCTCTAGAGCCCCCTGGGACCCACTTAGGGCCTTCTAAGACCCTTCTATTACCACCAGGAGCCCTCTATAGCCCTCTGGGACACCTTTTTGCACATTCTAGGACCCTTCTAGTGCCCCCAGAGACCCTCTAGAGCTCCCTGGGAGTCTTTAGGGCCTACTAGGACCCTTCTAGGATCACCAGGAACCCTCTAGAGCCCTCTGGGACCCACTTAGGGCCTTCTAGGACCCTTCTAGGACCACGAGGAACCCTCTAGAGCCCCCTGGGACCCCCTTAGGGCATTCTAGGACCCTTCTAGGGCCCCCAGGGTCCGTCTAGAGCCCCCTGGGACCCCCTTAGGGCTTTCTAAGACCCTTCTAGGACCACCAGGAGCCCTCTATAGCCCTCTGGGACCCTCTTTGCGCCTTCTAGGACCCTTCTAGTGCCCCCAGGGACACTCTAGAGCCCCCTGGGACTCTTTAGGGCCTACTAGGACCCTTCTAGGACCACGAGGAACCCTCTAGAGCCCCCTGGGACCCCCTTAGGGCATTCTAGGACCCTTCTAGGGCCCCCAGGGACCCTCTAGAGCCCCCTGGGACCCCCTTAGGGCTTTCTAAGACCCTTCTAGGACCACCAGGAGCCCTCTATAGCCCTCTGGGACCCTCTTTGCGCCTTCTAGGACCCTTCTAGTGCCCCCAGGGACACTCTAGAGCCCCCTGGGACTCCTTAGGGCCTACTAGGACCCTTCTAGGACCACGAGAAACCCTCTAGAGCCCCCTGGGACCTACTTAGGTCCTTCTAGGACTGTTCTAGGGTCACCAGGAACCCTCTAGAGCCCTCTGGGACCCACTTAGGGCCTTCTAGGACCCTTCTAGGACCACGAGGAACTCTCTAGAGTCCCCTGAGACTTGCTTAAGGCCTTCTAGGACTCTTCTAGGACCACGAGAAACCATCTAGAGCCCCCTGGGACCCACTTAGGGCATTCTAGGTTCATTTTAAGACCCTGGGGAACCCTCTAGAGCCTCGTGGTACCACTTAGAGCCTTGTAGGACCCTTCTAGGACCAGAAGGAACCCTCTAGAGCCCCCTGGTACCCCCTTAGGGCCTTCTAGGACAATTCTAGCGCCCCCAGGGACCCTCTAGAGCCCCCTGGGACACACTTAGGGCCTTCTAGGACCCTTCTAGGACACAGGGAACCCTCAAGAGCCCCCTGGGACCCCCTTAGGGCTTTCTAGGGCCATGGTAAGACCCTGGGGAACCCTCCAGAGCACCCTGGGTCCTCTTTAGTGCCTTCTAGTACCCTTCTAGGGCCCCCAGGGACCTTCTAGAGCCCCCTGGTTACCCTTTGAGCCTTCTAGAACCCTTCTAGGAGCCCCAGGAACCCTCTAGAGCCCGCTGGGACCCCCTTAGGGCCTTCTAGGACCCTTCTAGGACCACAAGGAACCCTCTAGAGCCCCCTGGGACCCCTTTAGGGCCTTCTAGGACAATTCTAGGGCCGCCAGGGTCCGTCTAGAGCCCCCTGGGACCCCTTTAGGGCCTTCTAGGACCCTTCTAGGACCACCAGGAGCCCTCTAGAGCCCCCTAGGACCCACTTAGGGCCTTCTAGGACTCTTCTAGTACCCCCAGGGACCCTCTAGAGCCCGCTGGGACCCTTTTAGGGCCTTCTAGGACCCTCCTAGGACCCACGGGTACCCTCTAGAGCCCTCTGGGACCCTTCTAGGGCTTTCTTGGACCCTTTTAGAATCACCAGGAACCCTCCAGAGTCCCCTGGGACCCTTCTAGGGCTTTCTAGGACCCTTCTAGGACCACGAGGAACCCTCTAGAGCCCCCGGGACCATTTTAGGGCATTCTAGGACCCTTCTAGGACCACGAGGAACCCTCTAGAGCCCCTGGGACCATTTTAGGGCCTTCTAGGACCCTTCTAGGACCACGAGAAACCATCTATAGCTCTCTGGGACCCCTTTAGGGCGTTCTAGGACTCTTCTAGGGTCCCCAGAGACCGTCTAGAGCCCCCTGGGATGCCTTAGAGCCTTCGAGGACCCTTCTAGGACCACGAGGAACCCTCTAGAGCCCCCTGGGACCCCCTTAGGGCATTCTAGGACCCTTCTAGGGCCCCCAGGGACCCTCTAGAGCCCCCTGGGACCCCCTTAGGGCTTTCTAAGACCCTTCTAGGACCACCAGGAGCCCTCTATAGCCCTCTGGGACCCTCTTTGCGCCTTCTAGGACCCTTCTAGTGCCCCCAGGGACACTCTAGAGCCCCCTGGGACTCCTTAGAGCCTACTAGGACCCTTCTAGGACCACGAGAAACCCTCTAGAGCCCCCTGGGACCTTCTTAGGTCCTTCGAGGACCGTTCTAGTGTCACCAGGAACCCTCTAGAGCCCTCTGGGACCCACTTAGGGCCTTCTAGGACCCTTCTAGGACCACGAGGAACTCTCTAGAGCCCCCTGAGACTTGCTTAAGGTCTTCTAGGACTCTTCTAGGACCACGAGAAACCATCTAGAGCCCCCTGGGACCCACTTAGGGCATTCTAGGTTCATTTTAAGACCCTGGGGAACCCTCTAGAGCCTCGTGGTACCACTTAGAGCCTTGTAGGACCCTTCTAGGACCAGAAGGAACCCTCTAGAGCCCTCTGGGACACACTTAGGGCCTTCTAGGACCCTTCTAGGACACAGGGAACCCTCAAGAGCCCCCTGGGACCCACTTAGGGCTTTCTAGGGACATGGTAAGACCCTGGGGAACCCTCCAGAGCACCCTGGGTCCTCTTTAGTGCCTTCTAGTACCCTTCTAGGGCCCCCAGGGACCTTCTAGAGCCCCCTGGTTACCCTTTGAGCCTTCTAGAACCCTTCTAGGAGCCCCAGGAACCCTCTAGAGCCCGCTGGGACCCCTTTAGGGCCTTCTAGGACAATTCTAGTGCTGCCAGGGTCCGTCTAGAGCCCCCTGGGACCCCTTTAGGGCCTTCTAGGACCCTTCTAGGACCACCAGGAGCCCTCTAGAGCCCCCTAGGACCCACTTAGGGCCTTCTAGGACCCTTCTAGGACCACGAGGAACCCTCTAGAGCCCCCTGGGACCCCCTTAGGGCATTCTAGGACCCTTCTAGGGCCCCCAGGGACCCTCTAGAGCCCCCTGGGACCCCCTTAGGGCTTTCTAAGACCCTTCTAGGACCACCAGGAGCCCTCTATAGCCCTCTGGGACCCTCTTTGCGCCTTCTAGGACCCTTCTAGTGCCCCCAGGGACACTCTAGAGCCCCCTGGGACCCACTTAGGGCCTACTAGGACCCTTCTAGGACCACGAGGAACCCTCTAGAGCCCCCTGGGACCCACTTAGGGCATTCTAGGACCCTTCTAGGGCCCCCAGGGACCCTCTAGAGCCCCCTGGGACCCCCTTAGGGCTTTCTAAGACCCTTCTAGGACCACCAGGAGCCCTCTATAGCCCTCTGGGACCCTCTTTGCGCCTTCTAGGACCCTTCTAGTGCCCCCAGGGACACTCTAGAGCCCCCTGGGACTCCTTAGGGCCTACTAGAACCCTTCTAGGACCACGAGAAACCCTCTAGAGCCCCCTGGGACCTCCTTAGGTCCTTCTAGGACCGTTCTAGGGTCACCAGGAACCCTCTAGAGCCCTCTGGGACCCACTTAGGGCCTTCTAGGACAATTCTAGGGCCGCCAGGGTCCGTCTAGAGCCCCCTGGGACCCCTTTAGGGCCTTCTAGTACCCTTCTAGGACCACCAGGAGCCCTCTAGAGCCCCCTAGGACCCACTTAGGGCCTTCTAGGACTCTTCTAGTACCCCCAGGGACCCTCTAGAGCCCCCTGGGACCCTTTTAGGGCCTTCTAGGGCCCTCCTAGGACCCACGGGTACCCTCTAGAGCCCTCTGGGGCCCTTCTAGGCCTTTCTTGGACCCTTTTAGTATCACCAGGAACCCTCTAGGGCCCCCGGGACCCTTCTAGGGCCTTCTAGGACCCTTCTAGGACCACGAGAAACCATCTATAGCTCTCTGGGACCCCTTTAGGGCGTTCTAGGACTCTTCTAGGGTCCCCAGAGACCGTCTAGAGCCCCCTGGGATGCCTTAGAGCCTTCGAGGACCCTTCTAGGGCCCCCAGGGACCCTTTAGAGCCCCCTGGGACCCACTTAGGGCCTTCTAAGACCCTTCTAGGACCACCAGGAGCCCTCTAGAGCCCTCTGGGACACCTTTTTGCACATTCTAGGACACTTCTAGTGCCCCCAGAGACCCTCTAGAGCTCCCTGGGAGTCTTTAGGGCCTACTAGGACCCTTCTAGGATCACCAGGAACCCTCTAGAGCCCTCTGGGACCCACTTAGGGCCTTCTAGGACCCTTCTAGGACCACGAGGAACCCTCTAGAGCCCCCTGGGACCCCCTTAGGGCATTCTAGGACCCTTCTAGGGCCCCCAGGGACCCTCTAGAGCCCCCTGGGACCCCCTTAGGGCTTTCTAAGACCCTTCTAGGACCACCAGGAGCCCTCTATAGCCCTCTGGGACCCTCTTTGCGCCTTCTAGGACCCTTCTAGTGCCCCCAGGGACACTCTAGAGCCCCCTGGGACTCCTTAGGGCCTACTAGGACCCTTCTAGGACCACGAGAAACCCTCTAGAGCCCCCTGGGACCTCCTTAGGTCCTTCTAGGACCGTTCTAGGGTCACCAGGAACCCTCTAGAGCCCTCTGGGACCCACTTAGGGCCTTCTAGGACCCTTCTAGGACCACGAGGAACTCTCTAGAGCCCCCTGGGTCTTGCTTAAGGCCTTCTAAGACTCTTCTAGGACCACGAGAAACCATCTAGAGCCCCCTGGGACCCACTTAGGGCATTCTAGGTTCATTTTAAGACCCTGGGGAACCCTCTAGAGCCTCGTGGTACCACTTAGAGCCTTGTAGGACCCTTCTAGGACCAGAAGGAACCCTCTAGAGCCCCCTGGGACCCCCTTAGGGCCTTCTAGGACAATTCTAGCGCCCCCAGGGACCCTCTAGAGCCCCCTGGGACACACTTAGGGCCTTCTAGGACCCTTCTAGGACACAGGGAACCCTCAAGAGCCCCCTGGGACCCCCTTAGGGCTTTCTAGGGCCATGGTAAGACCCTGGGGAACCCTCCAGAGCACCCTGGGTCCTCTTTAGTGCCTTCTAGTACCCTTCTAGGGCCCCCAGGGACCTTCTAGAGCCCCCTGGTTACCCTTTGAGCCTTCTAGAACCCTTCTAGGAGCCCCAGGAACCCTCTAGAGCCCGCTGGGACCCCCTTAGGGCCTTCTAGGACCCTTCTAGGACCACAAGGAACCCTCTAGAGCCCCCTGGGACCCCTTTAGGGCCTTCTAGGACAATTCTAGGGCCGCCAGGGTCCGTCTAGAGCCCCCTGGGACCCCTTTAGGGCCTTCTAGGACCACCAGGAGCCCTCTAGAGCCCCCTAGGACCCACTTAGGGCCTTCTAGGACTCTTCTAGTACCCCCAGGGACCCTCTAGAACCACCTGGGACCCTTTTAGGGCCTTCTAGGACCCTCCTAGGACCCACGGGTACCCTCTAGAGCCCTCTGGGACCCTTCTAGGCCTTTCTTGGACCCTTTTAGAATCACCAGGAACCCTCCAGAGTCCCCTGGGACCCTTCTAGGGCTTTCTAGGACCCTTCTAGGACCACGAGGAACCCTCTAGAGCCCCCTGGACCATTTTAGGGCCTTCTAGGACCCTTCTAGGACCACGAGAAACCATCTATAGCTCTCTGGGACCCCTTTGGGGCGTTCTAGAACTCTTCTAGGGTCCCCAGAGACCGTCTAGAGCCCCCTGGGATGCCTTAGAGCCTTCGAGGACCCTTCTAGGACCACGAGGAACCCTCTAGAGCCCCCTGGGACCCCCTTAGGGCATTCTAGGACCCTTCTAGGGCCCCCAGGGACCCTCTAGAGCCCCCTGGGACCCACTTAGGGCCTTCTAAGACCCTTCTAGGACCACCAGGAGCCCTCTATAGCCCTCTGGGACACCTTTTTGCACATTCTAGGACACTTCTAGTGCCCCCAGAGACCCTCTAGAGCTCCCAGGGAGTCTTTAGGGCCTACTAGGACCCTTCTAGGATCACCAGGAACCCTCTAGAGCCCTCTGGGACCCACTTAGGGCCTTCTAGGACCCTTCTAGGACCACGAGGAACCCTCTAGAGTCCCCTGGGACCCCCTTAGGGCATTCTAGGACCCTTCTAGGGCCCCCAGGGACCCTCTAGAGCCCCCTGGGACCCCCTTAGGGCTTTCTAAGACCCTTCTAGGACCACCAGGAGCCCTCTATAGCCCTCTGGGACCCTCTTTGCGCCTTCTAGGACCCTTCTAGTGCCCCCAAGGACACTCTAGAGCCCCCTGGGACTCTTTAGGGCCTACTAGGACCCTTCTAGGACCACGAGGAACCCTCTAGAGCCCCCTGGGACCCCCTTAGGGCATTCTAGGACCCTTCTAGGGCCCCCAGGGACCCTCTAGAGCCCCCTGGGACTCCTTAGGGCCTACTAGGACCCTTCTAGGACCACGAGAAACCCTCTAGAGCCCCCTGGGACCTCCTTAGGTCCTTCTAGGACCGTTCTAGGGTCACCAGGAACCCTCTAGAGCCCTCTGGGACCCACTTAGGGCCTTCTAGGACCCTTCTAGGACCACGAGGAACTCTCTAGAGTCCCCTGAGACTTGCTTAAGGCCTTCTAGGACTCTTCTAGGACCACGAGAAACCATCTAGAGCCCGCTGGGACCCACTTAGGGCATTCTAGGTTCATTTTAAGACCCTGGGGAACCCTCTAGAGCCTCGTGGTACCACTTAGAGCCTTGTAGGACCCTTCTAGGACCAGAAGGAACCCTCTAGAGCCCCCTGGGACCCCCTTAGGGCCTTCTAGGACAATTCTAGCGCTCCCAGGGACCCTCTAGAGCCCCCTGGGACACACTTAGGGCCTTCTAGGGCCCTTCTAGGACCAGAAGGAACCCTCTAGAGCCCCCTGGGACACACTTAGGGCCTTCTAGGGCCCTTCTAGGACACAGGGAACCCTCAAGAGCCCCCTGGGACCCACTTAGGGCTTTCTAGGGCCATGGTAAGACCCTGGGGAACCCTCCAGAGCACCCTGGGTCCTCTTTAGTGCCTTCTAGTACCCTTCTAGGGCCCCCAGGGACCTTCTAGAGCCCCCTGGTTACCCTTTGAGCCTTCTAGAACCCTTCTAGGAGCCCCAGGAACCCTCTAGAGCCCGCTGGGACCACCTTAGGGCCTTCTAGGACCCTTCTAGGACCACAAGGAACCCTCTAGAGCCCCCTGGGACCCCTTTAGGGCCTTCTAGGACAATTCTAGGGCCGCCAGGGTCCGTCTAGAGCCCCCTGGGACCCCTTTAGGGCCTTCTAGGACCCTTCTAGGACCACCAGGAGCCCTCTAGAGCCCCCTAGGACCCACTTAGGGCCTTCTAGGACACTTCTAGTACCCCCAGGGACCCTCTAGAGCCCGCTGGGACCCTTTTAGGGCCTTCTAGGACCCTCCTAGGACCCACAGGTACCCTCTAGAGCCCTCTGGGACCCTTCTAGGCCTTTCTTGGACCCTTTTAGAATCACCAGGAACCCTCCAGAGTCCCCTGGGACCCTTCTAGGGCTTTCTAGGACCCTTCTAGGACCACGAGGAACCCTCTAGAGCCCCCGGGACCATTTTAGGGCCTTCTAGGACCCTTCTAGGACCACGAGAAACTATCTATAGCTCCCTGGGACCACTTTAGGGCGTTCTAGGACTCTTCTAGGGTCCCCAGAGACCGTCTAGAGCCCCCTGGGATGCCTTAGAGCCTTCGAGGACCCTTCTAGGACCACGAGGAACCCTCTAGAGCCCCCTGGGACCCCCTTAGGGCATTCTAGGACCCTTCTAGGGCCCCCAGGGACCCTCTAGAGCCCCCTGGGACCCCCTTAGGGCTTTCTAAGACCCTTCTATTACCACCAGGAGCCCTCTATAGCCCTCTGGGACCCTCTTTGCGCCTTCTAGGACCCTTCTAGTGCCCCCAGGGACACTCTAGAGCCCCCTGGGACTCCTTAGAGCCTACTAGGACCCTTCTAGGACCACGAGAAACCCTCTAGAGCCCCCTGGGACCTTCTTAGGTCCTTCGAGGACCGTTCTAGGGTCACCAGGAACCCTCTAGAGCCCTCTGGGACCCACTTAGGGCCTTCTAGGACCCTTCTAGGACCACGAGGAATTCTCTAGAGCCCCCTGAGACTTGCTTAAGGCCTTCTAGGACTCTTCTAGGACCACGAGAAACCATCTAGAGCCCCCTGGGACCCACTTAGGGCATTCTAGGTTCATTTTAAGACCCTGGGGAACCCTCTAGAGCCTCGTGGTACCACTTAGAGCCTTGTAGGACCCTTCTAGGACCAGAAGGAACCCTCTAGAGCCCCCTGGGACACACTTAGGGCCTTCTAGGGCCCTTCTAGGACACAGGGAACCCTCAAGAGCCCCCTGGGACCCACTTAGGGCTTTCTAGGGCCATGGTAAGACCCTGGGGAACCCTCCAGAGCACCCTGGGTCCTCTTTAGTGCCTTCTAGTACCCTTCTAGGGCCCCCAGGGACCTTCTAGAGCCCCCTGGTTACCCTTTGAGCCTTCTAGAACCCTTCTAGGAGCCCCAGGAACCCTCTAGAGCCCGCTGGGACCCCCTTAGGGCCTTCTAGGACCCTTCTAGGACCACAAGGAACCCTCTAAAGCCCCCTGGGACCCCTTTAGGGCCTTCTAGGACAATTCTAGGGCCGCCAGGGTCCGTCTAGAGCCCCCTGGGACCCCTTTAGGGCCTTCTAGGACCCTTCTAGGACCACCAGGAGCCCTCTAGAGCCCCCTAGGACCCACTTAGGGCCTTCTAGGACCCTTCTAGGACCATGAGGAACCCTCTAGAGCCCCCTGGGACCCCCTTAGGGCATTCTAGGACCCTTCTAGGGCCCCCAGGGACCCTCTAGAGCCCCCTGGGACCCCCTTAGGGCTTTCTAAGACCCTTCTAGGACCACCAGGAGCCCTCTATAGCACTCTGGGACCCTCTTTGCGCCTTCTAGGACCCTTCTAGTGCCCCCAGGGACACTCTAGAGCACCCTGGGACTCTTTAGGGCCTACTAGGACCCTTCTAGGACCACGAGGATCCCTCTAGAGCCCCCTGGGACCCCCTTAGGGCATTCTAGGACCCTTCTAGGGCCCCCAGGGACCCTCTAGAGCCCCCTGGGACCCCCTTAGGGCTTTCTAAGACCCTTCTAGGACCACCAGGAGCCCTCTATAGCCCTCTGGGACCCTCTTTGCGCCTTCTAGGACCCTTCTAGTGCCCCCAGGGACACTCTAGAGCCCCCTGGGACTCCTTAGGGCCTACTAGGACCCTTCTAGGACCACGAGAAACCCTCTAGAGCCCCCTGGGACCTCCTTAGGTCCTTCTAGGACCGTTCTAGGGTCACCAGGAACCCTCTAGAGCCCTCTGGGACCCACTTAGGTCCTTCTAGGACAATTCTAGGGCCGCCAGGGTCCGTCTAGAGCCCCCTGGGACCCCTTTAGGGCCTTCTAGTGCCCTTCTAGGACCACCAGGAGCCCTCTAGAGCCCCCTAGGACCCACTTAGGGCCTTCTAGGACTCTTCTAGTACCCCCAGGGACCCTCTAGAGCCCCCTGGGACCCTTTTAGGGCCTTCTAAGACCCTCCTAGGACCCACGGGTACCCTCTAGAGCCCTCTGGGACCCTTCTAGGCCTTTCTTGGACCCTTTTAGAATCACCAGGAACCCTCTAGGGCCCCCGGGACCCTTCTAGGGCCTTCTAGGACCCTTCTAGGACCACGAGAAACCATCTATAGCTCTCTGGGACCCCTTTAGGGCGTTCTAGGACTCTTCTAGGGTCCCCAGAGACCGTCTAGAGCCCCCTGGGATGCCTTAGAGCCTTCGAGGACCCTTCTAGGACCACGAGGAACCCTCTAGAGCCCTCTGGGACCTCCTTAGGTCCTTCGAGGACCGTTCTAGGGTCACCAGGAACCCTCTAGAGCCCTCTGGGACCCACTTAGGGCCTTCTAGGACCCTTCTAGCACCACGAGGAACTCTCTAGAGCCCCCTGGGACTTGCTTAAGGCCTTCTAAGACTCTTCTAGGACCACGAGAAACCATCTAGAGCCCCCTGGGACCCACTTAGGGCATTCTAGGTTCATTTTAAGACCCTGGGGAACCCTCTAGAGCCTCGTGGTACCACTTAGAGCCTTGTAGGACTCTTCTAGGACCAGAAGGAACCCTCTAGAGCCCTCTGGGACCCCCTTAGGGCCTTCTAGGACAATTCTAGCGCCCCCAGGGACCCTCTAGAGCCCCCTGGGACACACTTAGGGCCTTCTAGGACCCTTCTAGGACACAGGGAACCCTCAAGAGCCCCCTGGGACCCCCTTAGGGCTTTCTAGGGCCATGGTAAGACCCTGGGGAACCCTCCAGAGCACCCTGGGTCCTCTTTAGTGCCTTCTAGTACCCTTCTAGGGCCCCCAGGGACCTTCTAGAGCCCCCTGGTTACCCTTTGAGCCTTCTAGAACCCTTCTAGGGGCCCCAGGAACCCTCTAGAGCCCGCTGGGACCCCCTTAGGGCCTTCTAGGACCCTTCTAGGACCACAAGGAACCCTCTAGAGCCCCCTGGGACCCCTTTAGGGCCTTCTAGGACAATTCTAGGGCCGCCAGGGTCCGTCTAGAGCCCCCTGGGACCCCTTTAGGGCCTTCTAGGACCACCAGGAGCCCTCTAGAGCCCCCTAGGACCCACTTAGGGCCTTCTAGGACTCTTCTAGTACCCCCAGGGACCCTCTAGAGCCCGCTGGGACCCTTTTAGGGCCTTCTAGGACCCTCCTAGGACACACGGGTACCCTCTAGAGCCCTCTGGGACCCTTCTAGGCCTTTCTTGGACCCTTTTAGAATCACCAGGAACCCTCCAGAGTCCCCTGGGACCCTTCTAGGGCTTTCTAGGACCCTTTTAGAATCACCAGGAACCCTCCAGAGTCCCCTGGGACCCTTCTAGGGCTTTCTAGGACCCTTCTAGGACCACGAGGAACTCTCTGGATCTCCCTGGGGTCCCCTTAGGGCCTTCTAGGACCCTTCTAGGACCACAAGGAACCCTCTAGAGCCCTCTGTGACACATTTTGTGCCTTCTAGGAGACTTTTAGTGCCCCCAGGGACCCTCTAGGCCCCCCTGTGACCCATTTAGGGCCTTCTAGGACAATTCTAGGGCCCCCAGGGACACTCTAGAGCCTCGTGGGACCCCTTAGAGCATTCTAGGACACTTCTAGGAGCCCCAGGAACCTTCTAGAACCCTCTGGGACCCACTTAGGCCCTTCTAGGACCCTTCTAGGACCACCAGGAACCTTCTAAAGCCCTCTGGGACCCCCTTAAAGCCTTCTAGGACCCTTCTAGTGCTCCCAGGAACCCTCTAGAACCCCCCTGGGACCCCTTTATGGCCTTCTAAGACCCTTCTAGGACCACAAGAAACGCTCTAGAGCCCCCAGGGACTCCCTTAGGGCCTTCTAGGACCCTTCTAGGATCACCAGGATCCCTTTAGAGCCTTCTGGGACCCACTTAGGTCCTTCTAGTACCGTTCTAGGACCACGAGAAACTCTCTACAGCCCCCTGGGACGCCCTTAGGGCCTTCTAGGACCCTTCTAGGACCACGAGAAACCATCTAGAGCTCCCTGGGAACCCCTTACGGCCTTCTAGGATCATTGTAAGACCCCGGGGAACCCTCTAGAGCTCCCTGGGACCTCTTTAGGCCCTTCTAGGGCCCTTCTAGGACCACCAGGGACACTCTAGAGCCCTCTGGGACCCCCTTAGGGCCTTCTAGGACCATTCTAGTGCCCCCAGGGACCCTCTAGAGCCCCCTGGGACCCCTTTAGGTCCTTCTAGGACCCTTCTAGGGCCACCAGGGACACTCTAAAGCCCCCTGGGACCCCCTTAGGGCCTGCTAGGTGTCTTCTACGACCACGAGGAACCATCTAGAACCCCCTGAGACCACTTAGGACCTTCTAGGACAATTGTATGACCCCAGGGAACCCCCTAGAGTCGTCTGGTGCCCCCTTAGGGCCTACTAGGACCATTGTAAGACCCCAGGGAACACTCTAGAGTCCCCTAGGACTCCTTAAGGCCTTCTAGGACCCTTCTAGGACCACGAGAAACCCTCTAGAGCCCCCAGGGACTCCCTTAGGGCCTTCTAGGACCCTTCTAGGATCACCAGGAACCCTCTAGAGCCATCTGGGACCCACTTAGGACCTTCTAAGACCCTTCTAGGACCACGAGAAACCATCCAGAGCCCCCTGGGACTCCTTAGAGCCTTCTAGGACCCTTCTAGGAGTCCCTGAATCCCTCTAGAGCCCCATGGGACCCACTTAGGTCCTTCTAGGACACTTCAAACACCACCAGCATCCCTCTAGAGCTCACTGGGAAGCATTTAGGGCCTTCTAAGACCCTTCTAGGACCACGAGGAACCCTCTAGAGCCCCCTGGGACCATTTTAGGGCCTTCTAGGTCCCTTCTAGGACCACTAGGAACCATGTAGACCCCCTGGGACAATTTAGGACCTTCTAGGACCATTGTAAGACCATGGGGATCCCTGTAGAGCCCTCTGGGACCCCCTTAGGACCTTCTAGGACCCTTCTAGGACCACCAGGATCCCTCTAGAGCCCCCTGGAACCACCTTAGGGCCTTCTAAAACCCTTCTAGGACCTTGAGGAACCCTCTAGAGCTCTTTGGGACCCCTATAGAAGGGTCTGGAGGCCTTCAGAAGGGTCTGGATGGGCTCTAGAAAGGTCTGGGGGCCTTCAGAATGGCCCTGGGGGGATCTAGAAGGGTCTGGAGGCCTTCAGAAGGGTCCTGAGTGGCTCTAGAAGGGTCTGGGGGCCTTCAGAATGGCCCTGGGGGGATCTAGAAGGGTCTGGAGGCCTTCAGAAGGGTCCTGAGCGGCTCTAGAAGGGTCTGGGGACCTTCAGAAGGGCCCTGGGGGGATCTAGAAGCCTCTGGAGGCCTTCAGAAGGGTCCTGAGCGGCTCTAGAATGGTCTGGGGGCATTCAGAAGGGTCTGGATGGGCTCTAGAAGGGTCTGGGGTCCTTCAGAATGGCCCTGGGGGGATCTAGAATGGTCTGGAAGCCATCAGAAGGGCCCTGAGTGGCTCTAGAACCGTCTGGGGGCATTCAGAATGGCCCAGGGGAACTAGAAGGGTCTGGAGACCTTCAGAAGGGTCCTGAGGGGCTCTAGAAGGGTCTGGGGGCCGTCAGAAGGGCCGTGGGTGGGCTCTAGAAGGGTCTGGGGGCCTTCAGAAGGGCCCCGGGTGGGCTCTAGAAGGGTCTGGAGGCCTTCAGAAGGGTCCTGAGGGGCTCTAGAAGGGTCCAACTTGGATCTCAAACGGTCTAGGGCCTTCAGATTGGTCCTGGGGGGCTCTAGAAGGGTCTTGGAACCTTCATAAGGGTCCTGACTGGCTCTAGAAGGGTTCTGAGGGGCTCTAGAAGGGTCTGGGGGCATTCAGAAGGGTCCTGAGGGGCTCTAGAAGGGTCTGGGAGCCTTTCGAAGGGTCCTCGGGGGCTCTAGAAAGTCATAGAAGGGTCTTAGAAGGCCCTAACAGCGTCCCAGGGTGCTCCAGAGGGTTTCCAGAAGTCTTAGAAGAGTCCTACAAGGACCTAAGGAGGTCCCAGGGGGCTCCAGAGGCTTCCTGGTGACTCTAGAAGGGTCCTTGAAAGCCCTAAGCGGGTCCCAGGAGGCTCTGGAGGGTTCCTGGTGACTCTAGAAGGGTCCCAGTAAGCCCTAGAAAGGTCCCAGGGGGCTCTAGAGGGTTCCTGGAGACCCTAGAAGAGTCCCAGAAAGCCCTAGAAGGGTCCCACGGGGCTCTAGAGGGTTCTCGTGGGTCCTAGAAGGGTTCTAGAAGGCCCTAAGGGTGCCCAGAGGACTCCAGAGGATTCTTCGTGGTCCTAGAAGAGCTCTAGAAGGCACTAAATAGGTCCAAGGTTGCTCTAGAGGGTTCCTCGTGGTCTTAGATGCGTCCGAGAAGGCCCTAAGGGGTCCCAGGGGGCTCTAGAGGGTCCTTGGGGCACTAGAAGGGTCCTAGAAGGCATTAAGTGGGTCTCAGGTGGCTCTAGGGGTTTCCTCGTTGTCCTAGAAGGGTCCTAGGAGGCCCTAAGTGGGTCCCAGGGGGCTCTAGAGGGTTTCATGTGTTCCTAGAATAACCCAGAAGGCCCTAAGGAGGTCCCAGGTGGCTCTAGATGGTTTCTCGTGGTCCTAGAAGGGTCATAGAAAGCACTAAGGGGGTCCTAGGGAGCTCTAGAGGGTTCCTCGTGGTGCTAGAATGTACCTAGAAGGCTCTAAGGGGGTCCCAAAGAGCTCTAGAGGGTTCTTCGAGGTCTTAGAAGCATCTGAGAAGGCCCTAAGGGGGTTCCAGGGGGCTCTAGAAGGTCCCTGGGGGCCCTAGAAAGGTCCTAGAAGGCCCTAAGAAGGTTCCAGGTGCCTCTAGAGAGTTCCTCGTGGTCTTAGAAGGGTTCTAGAAGGCCCTATGTGGTCCCAGGGGGCTCTAGAGGGTCCCTGGGACACTAGAAGTGTCCTAGAAGGCCCTAAGTGGGTCTCAGGGTGCTCTAGGGGGTTCCTCGTTGTCCTAGAAGTGTCCTAGGAGGCCCTAAGTGGGTCCCAGGGGGCTCTAGATGGTTCCTCGTGGTCTTAAAAGGGTCTTAGAAGGCCCTAAATGGGTCCCAGGGGGCTCTAGAGGGTTCCTCGTGTTTCTAAAAGGGTCCTATAAGGCCCTAAGGGGGTCCCAGGGGTCTCTAGAGGGTTTCTCGTGGTCCTAGAATGGTCCTAGAAGACACTAAGGGGGTCCCAGGGGGTTCTACATGGTTTCTCGTGGTCCTAGAAGGCACCTAGAAGGGTCTAAGTGGGTCCCAGGGGGCTCTAGAGGGTTTCTCGTGGTCCTTGAAGGGTCCTAGACGGTCCTAAAGTGGTCCGAGGGAGTTCTAGAGGGTTCCTGGTTACTCTAGAAGTGTCCTAGAAAGCCCTAGAAGGGTCCAATGGGGCTCTAGAGGGTTCCCTGTGGTCCTTGAAGGGTCCTAGAAGGCCCTAAAATGGTCCCAGGGGGTTCTAGAGGGTTCCTGGTACTCCTAGAAGAGTCCTATAAGGATCCATGCGGTCCCAGGGGGCTCTAGAGGGTCCCTGGGGGCCCTAGAAGGGTCCTAGAAGGCCCTAAAGGGGACCCAGGGGGCTCTAGAGTGTTCGCCGGTGACTTACAATGGTCCTAGAAGGCCCTAAGGGGGTACTAGGGGGCTCTAGGTTGTTTCTCATGGTCCTAGAAGGGCCCTAGAAGGCCCTAAAGTGGTTCCAGGGGGCTTTAGAGTGTTCCCCGGGGTCTTACCATGGTCCTAGAAGGCCCTAAGTGGGTCCCAGGGGGCTCTAGAGGGTTTCTCGTGGTCCTAGAAGGGTCCTAGAAGGCCCTAAAGTGGTCCCAGGGGGCTGTAGATTGTTTCTCATGGTCCTAGAAGGGTCCTAGAAGTCCCTAAAGGGGTCCCAGGGGGCTCTAGAGGGTTCCTTGTGGCCCTAGAAGGGTCTTAGAAGGCCCTAAGTGTGCCCAGAGGACTCCAGAGGATTCTTCGTGGTCCTAGAAGAGCTCTAGAAGGCACTAAATGGGTCCAAGGTTGCTCTACAGGGTTCCTCGTGGTCTTAGAAGGGTCCTAGAAGGCTCTAAGGGGTCCCAGTGGGCTCTAGAGGGTCCCTGGGGGTCCTAGAAGGGTCCTAGAAGGCCCTAAGGAGGTCCCAGGGGTCTCTAGAGGGTTTCCCAGGGACTTACAATGATCCTACAAGGCCCTACGGGGGTCCCAGGTGTCTCTAGAGGGTTTCTCGTGGTCCTAGAAGGGTCCTAGAAGGCCCTAAGGGGGTCCCAGGGGACTCTAGAGGGTTCCTGGTGCCTCTACAAGGGTCTTAGAAAATCCTAGAAATTTCCCAGGGGGTTCTAGATGGTTCCTTGTAGTTCTAGAAGTGTTCTAGAAGGCCTTTAATGGGTCCCATGGGGCTCTAGAGGGTTCCTCGTGGTCCTAGAATGGTCCTAGAATGCCCCAAGGGGTTCCCAGGGGGCTCTAGAGGGTTCCTGGGGCTCCTAGAAGGGTCCTAGAAGGCTCTAAGGGGGTCCCAGTGTGCTCTAGAAGGTCCCTGGGGGCACTAGAAGGGTCCTAGAAGGCACTAAATCGGTCCCAAGAGGCTCTAGAGGGTTCCCCGGCATCTTACAATGGTCCTACATGGCCCTAAGTTGTCCCAGGAGGCTCTAGAGGGTTCCATGTGTTCCTAGAATAACCCAGAACGCCCTAAGGAGGTCCCAGGTGGCTCTAGATGGTTTCTCGTTGTCCTAGAAGGGTCATAGAAGGCTCTAAGGGGGTCCTAGGGAGCTCTAGAGGGTTCCTCGTGGTGCTAGAATGTACCTAGAAGGCTCTAAGGGGGTCCCAGGTGGCTCTAGAGGGTTCTTTGTGGTCTTAGAAGCGTCCGAGAAGGCCCTAAGTGGGTCCCAGAGGGCTCTAGAAGGTCCCTGGGGGCCCTAGAAATGTCCTAGAAGGCCCTAAGGAGGTCCCAGGTGCCTCTAGAGAGTTTCTCGTGGTCTTAGAAGGGTTCTAGAAGGCTCTATGGGGTCCCAGGGGGCTCTAGAGGGTCCCTGGGACACTAGAAGTGTCCTAGAAGGCCCTAAGTTGGTTTCAGGGTGCTCTAGGGGGTTCCTCATGTCCTAGAATTGTCCCAGGAGGCTTTAAGTTGGTCCCAGGGGGCTCTAGAGGGCTCCTGGTGACTCTAGAAGTCTCCTATAAAGCTCTAGAAGGGTCCCAGAAGGCTCTAGAGGGTTCCTGGTGACACTAGAAGGGTCCTAGAAAGACCTAGAATGGTCCCAGAGGGCTCTAGAGGGTTCCCGTGGGTCCTAGAAGGGTCCTAGAAGGCCCTAAAGGGGTCCCAAGGGGGTCTAGATGGTTCCTCGTGGTCCTAAAAGGGTCTTAGAAGGCCCTAAATGGGTCCCAGGGGGCTCTAGAGGGTTCCTCGTGGTTCTAAAAGGGTCCTAGAAGGCCCTAAAGGGGACCCAGGGGGCTCTAGACGGTCCTTCGTGGTCTTAGAAGCGTCCAAGAAGGCCCTAAGGGTGTCCCAGGGGGCTCTAGAAGGTCCCTGGGGGCCCTAGAATGGTCCTAGAAGGCCCTAAGGAGGTCCCAGGGGGCTCTAGAGGGTTCCTGGTGGTCCTAGAAGGATTCTAGAAGGCCCTAAGTGGTTCCCAGAGGGCTCTAGAGGGTTTCTCGTTGTCCTAGAAGGGTCCTAGGAGGCCCTAAATGGGGCCCAGGGAGCTCTAGACGGTTCCTCGTGGTCCTAGGAGGATCCTAGAAGGACCTAAGTGGTTCCCAGAGGGCTCTGGATGGTTTCTTGTG